>NW_027555625.1:334206241-334241635 GCF_003287225.1 Phascolarctos cinereus | reverse complement strand
ACCTTTGAAACACAGAAATATCTTTTAGCTGTTGGATTGCCTGAGTTAAGATTCCTTGTCTTTACAAACTGCCAAAGAATGAATACGAGGAATGTTAGCAAGTGCTGAGACAATCTCAACCATACCACGCTGGTTCTGTGTATTCGCGTGCTGCCTGAAACGAATTGCTTAGAGAAGGTTGGAGTTATCATTCCACTTTTCTCTTTCAAACCAGGGGATATCTTTTAGCAGTTGGATGGCCAGCGTTAAGCTTCCTTGTCTTTACAAACGGCAAAAGAAAGAATACGAGGAATGTTAGCAAGGGCTGAGAAGATCTGAACCATACGACGCTGGTTCTGTATACCCGTGTACTGCCTGGAACGAATTGCTTAGAGAACGTTGGAGTTTTCCTTCCACTTTTCTCTTTCAAACAAAGAGTTATTTTTGAACTGTTGGAATGTACTGCGTTAAGGTTCCTTCTCTTTAAAACGACAAAAGAAAGAATACGAGTAATGTTAGCAAGTGCTGAGAAAATCTCAAATATACAACGCTGGTCCTGTAAAATCCTGTAATGCCTGGACTGAATTGCTTAGAGAACCTTGGAGTTGTCCTTCCACTTTTCTCTTTCAAACAAAGACCTATCTTTGAGATGTTAGATGTCCTGCGTTAAGCTTCCCTCCCTATACAAACTGCAAAAGAAAGAATAAGAGGAATGTTAGCAAGAGCTGAGAGAATCTCAGCCATACAACGCTTGTTCTGTATACCTGTGTACTGCCTGGAACGAATTGCTTAGAGAACGTTGGAGTTTTCCTTCCACTTTTCCCTTTGAAACAAAGATATTTTTAGCAGTTGGATGGCCGTCGTCAAGTTTCCCTGCCTTCACAAACTGCAAAAGAAACAATACTAGGAATGTTAGCAAGAGCTGAGAAAATCTCAACCATACAACGCTGGTTCTGTATACCCGTGTACTGCCGGGACCGAGTTGCTTACAGAATGTTGTAGTTATCCTTCCACTTTTACCTTTCAAACCAAGGGATATCTTTCAGCAGTTGGATATTCTGCTTTAAGCTTCGCTTTCTTTACAAACTGCAAAAGAAAGAATACGAGGAATGTTAGCAAGAGCTGAGAAAATCTCAACCATGCAACGCTGGTTCTGTATAGCCATGTACTGCCTGGACCGAATTGCTTAGAGAACGTTGGAGTTATCCTTCCACTGTTCTATTTCAAGCCAAGGGATACCTTTTAGCAGTTGAATAGCATCCGTCAATCTTCCTTGTCTTTACAAACGACAAAAGAAAGAATACGAGGAATGTTAGCAAGAGCTGAGAAAATCTCAACCATACAACGCTGATTCTGTATAGCAGTGCGCTGCCTGCACCGTATTGCTTAGAGAACGTTGGAGTTATCGTTTCACTTTTCTCTTTCAAACCAAGAGATATCTTTTAGCTGTTGGATGTCCTGCGTTAAGCTTCCCTGTCTTTACAAACTGCAAAAGAAAGAATACGAGAAATGCTAGCAAGTGCTGAGAAAATCTCCAGCATACAACACCGGTTTCTGTATACCCGTGTACTGCCTGGACCGAATTGCTTAGAGAACGTTGGAGTTATCCTTCCACTTTTCTCTTTCAAACAAAGAGATATCTTTTAGCTGTTGGATGGCCTGCGTTAAGATTCCCTGTCTTTACAATCTGCAAAAAGAAAAAATTCGAGGAATGTTAGCAAGTGCTGAGAACATCTCAACCATACAAAGCTGGTTCTGTATTGTCTTCTAATGACTGGACCGAATTGCTTAGAGAACGTTGGAGTTATCCTTCCACTTTTCTCTTTGAAACCAAAAGATATCTTTTAGCAGTTGAATGGCTTGCGGTAAGCTTCCCTGGCTTTACAAACTGCAAAAGAAAGAATACGTGTACTGTTAGCAAGTGCTGAGAATATCTCAACCATGCAACGCTGGTTCTGTACAGTCGTGTACTGACTCGACCGAATTGCTTGGAGAACGTTGGAGTTATCCTTCCACTTTTCTCTTTCAAACAATGAGATATCATTTAGCTGTTGGATGGCCTGGGTAAATCTTCCCTGTCTTTGCAAACTGCAAAAGAAAGAATACGAGGAAATTTAGCAAGTGCAGAGAAAATCTCAACCATACACCGCTGGTTCCGTATACCCGTGTACTGCCTTGACCGAATTGCTTAGAGAACTTTGAAGTTATCCTTCCACTTTTCTCTTTGAAACCAAAAGATATCTTTTAGCAGTTGAATGGCTTGCGTAAGCTTCCCTGGCTTCACAACTGCAAAAGAAACAATACGAGGAATGTTAGCAAGAGCTGAGAAAATCTCAACCATACCACGCTGGTTCTGTATAACCGTGTACTGCCTGGACCGAATTGCTTAGCGAACGTTGGAGTTATCCTTCCACTTTCCTCTTTCAAACAAGGAGATATTTTTGAACTGTTGGATGTCATGCGTTAAGCTTCCATTTCTTTACAAACTGCTAAAGAAGGAATAAGAGGAATGTTAGCAGGTGCTGAGAAAATCTCAACCATACAACGCTGGTTCTCTATAGCCGTCTTCTGGCTGTATCGAATTGCTTGGAGAACGTTGGAGTTATCCTTCCACTTTTCTCTTTCAAACAAAGAGATATCTTTTAGCTGTTGGATGGCCTCCGTAAAGCTTCCCTGTCTTTGCAAACTGCAAAAGAAAGAATACGAGGAATGTTAGCAAGTGCAGAGAAATCTCAACCATACACCCCTGGTTCCGTATACCGTGTACTGCCTAGACCGAATTGCTTAGAGAACTTTGGAGTTATCCTTCCACTTTTTCTCTTTCAAACCACGAGATATGTTTTAGCAGTTGGATGGCCTGCGTTAAGTTTCCCTGTCTTTACAAACTGCAAAAGAATGAATTCGAGGAATGTCAGCAAGTGCTGAGAAAATCGCAACCATACAACGCTGGTTCTGTATAGCCGTATACTTCCTGGACCGAATTGTTTAGATAACGTTGGAGGTATGCCTCCACTTTTCCCTTTCAAACCAAGGGATATCTTTTAGCAGTTGGATGGCCAGCGTTAAGCTTCCTGCTCTTTAAAAACGGCAAAAGAAAGAATACGAGGAATGTTAGCAAGTGCTGAGAAAACCTCAACCATACAACGCTGCTTCTGTAAAATCCTGTAATGCGTGACCGAACTTCTTAGAGAACCTTGGAGGTGTCCTTCCACTTTTCTCTTTGAAAGAAAGAGATATCTTTTAGCAGTTGGATCTCTTGCGTTAAGCTTTCGTGTCTATACAAACTGTAAAAGAAATAATACGATGAATGTTTGAAAAAGCTGAGAAAATCTCAACCATACCACGCTGGTTCTCTGTATCGGCGTGCTGCCTGAAACGAATGGCTTAGAGAACGTTGAAGTTATCCTCCACTTTTCCCTTTCAAACCATGAGATATCTTTTAGCAGTTGGATGGCCAGCGTTAAGCTTCCTTGTCTTTAGAAACGGCAAAAAAAGAATACGAGGAATGTTAGCAAGGGTAGCGAAAATCTTAACCATACGACGCTGGTTCTGTGTACCCGTGTACTGCCTGGAACGAATTGCTTAGAGAACGTTGGAGTTTTCCTTCCACTTTTCTCTTTCAAACAAAGAGATATTTTTGAACTGTTGGATGTCCTGCGTTAAGCTTCCCTGTCTTTACAAACTGCAAAAGAAAGAATTCGAGGAATGTTATCAAGTGCTGAGAAAATCTCAACCATACCACGCTGGTTCTGTGTATCCGCGTGCTGCCTGGTACGAATTGCTTAGAGAACGTTGGAGATATCCTGCCACTTTTCTCTTTCAAACCAAGGATATCTTTTAGCAGGTGTATGGCCAGCGTTAAGCTTCCTTCTCTCTAAAAACGACAAAAGAAAGAATACGAGTAATGTTATCAAGTGCTGAGAGAATCTCAAACATACAACGCTGGTCCTGTAAAATCCTGTAATGCCTGGACTGAATTGCTTAGAGAACCTTGGAGCTGTCCTTCCACTTTTCTCTTTCAAAGAAAGAGCTATCTTTGAGATGTTAGATGTCCTGCGGTAAGCTTCCCTCTCTATACAAACTGCAAAAGAAAGAATACGAGGAGTTTAGCAAGGGCTGAGAAAACCTCAACCATACGACGCTTGTTCTATATACCTGTGTACTGCCTGGACCGAATTGCTTAGAGAACGTTGGAGTTTTCCTTCCACTTTTCTCTTTGAGAGATCTCTTTAGAAGTTGGATGGCCGTCGTCAAGTTTCCCTGTCTTCACAAACTGCAAAAGAAACAATACTAGGAATGTTAGCAAGAGCTGAGAAAATCTCAACCATACAACGCTGGTTCTGTATAGCCGTATACTGCCGGGACCGAGTTCCTTACAGAATGTTGTAGTTATCCTTCCACTTTTATCTTTCAAACCAAGGGATATCTTTGAGCAGTTGGATGTTCTGCGTTAAGCTTCCCTGTCTTTGCAAACTGCAAAAGAAAGAATACGAGGAATGTTAGCAAGTGCAGAGAAAATCTCAACCATACACCCTGGTTCCGTATACCCGTGTACTGCCTAGACCGAATTGCTTAGAGAACTTTGGAGTTATCCTTCCACTTTTCTCTTTCAAACCACGAGATATGTTTTAGCAGTTGGATGGCCTGCGTTAAGTTTCCCTGTCTTTACAAACTGCAAAAGAGTGAATTCGAGGAATGCCAGCAAGTGCTGAGAAAATCTCAACCACACAACGCTGGTTCTGTATAGCCGTATACTTCCTGGACCGAATTGTTTAGATAACGTTGGAGGTATGCCTCCACTTTTCCCTTTGAAACCAAGGGATATCTTTTAGCAGTTGGATGGCCAGCGTTAAGCTTCCTGCTCTTTAAAAACGGCAAAAGAAAGAATACGAGGAATGTTAGCAAGTGCTGAGAAAATCTCAACCATACAACGCTGCTTCTGTAAAATCCTGTAATGCGTGGACCGAACTTCTTAGAGAACCTTGGAGGTGTCCTTCCACTTTTCTCTTTGAAAGAAAGAGATATTTTTAGCAGTTGAATCTCTTGCGTTAAGCTTTCGTGTCTTTACAAACTGTAAAAGAAATAATACGATGAATGTTTGAAAAAGCTGAGAAAAATCTCAACCATACACACGGTTCTGTATCGGCGTGCTGCCTGAAACGAATTGCTTAGAGAACGTTGGAGTTATCCTTCCACTTTTCTCTTTCAAACCATGAGATATCTTTCAGATTTTGGATGGCTTGCGTAAGCTTCCCTGTCTTTACAAACTGCAAAAGAAAGAATACGATGAATGTTAGCAAGAGCTGAGAAAATGTCAACCATACAACGCTGGTTCTGTATAGACGTGTACTTCTGGATGATTGCTTAGCGAAAGTTGAAGTTATCCTTCCACTTTTCTTTTAAACAAAGAGATATTTTTCAACTCTTAGATGTCCTGCGTTGCTTCCCTTCTTTACAAACTGCAAGAAAAAAATACGAGGAATGTTAGCAAGTGCTGAGAAAACTCAACCATACAACGCTGGTTCGTATGGTGTACTGCCTGACGAATTGCTTAGAGAACGTTGAATTATCCTTCCACTTTTCTGTTTCAAACAAAGAGTATTTTTGAGCAGTTGGATGTCCTGCGTATTCCTGTCTTTACAAACTGCAAAAGAAAGAATACGAGGAATGTTAGCAAGTGCTGAGAAAATCTCAACCTACAACGCCGGTTCTATAGTCCTGTACGCCTAGACGTTTTTAGAGAACGTTGGAGTTATCCTTCCACTTTTCCTTTGAAACACAGAATATCTTTTAGCTGTTGGATGCCTGCGTTAAGTTCCTGTCTTTACAAACTGCAAAGAATGAATACGAGGAATGTTAGCAAGTGCTGAGAAAATCTCAACCATACACGCTGGTTCTGTGTATTCGCGTGCTGCCTGAAATTGCTTAGAGAAGTTGGAGTTATCATTCCACTTTTCTCTTTCAAAGGGATATCTTTTGCAGTTGGATGGCCAGCGTTAAGCTTTTCTTTACAAACGCAAAAGAAAGAATACGAGGAATGTTAGCAAGTGCTGAGAAATCTCAACCATACGCTGGTTCTGTATCCTGTACTGCTGGACGAATTGCTTAGAGAACGTTGGAGGTTTTCCACTTTTCTCTTTGAAAAAGAATATCTTTTAGAGTTGGATGTCTTGCGTTAAGGTTCCTGTCTCTTTACAAAACTGACAAAAGAAAGAATACGAGAATGTTAGCAAGGCTGAGAAAATCTCAATACAACGCTGGTTCTGTATCCTGTACTGCCTGACGAATTGCTTAGAGAACGTTGGAGTTATCCTTCCACTTTTCTCTTTCAAACAGATATCTTTGAGATGGAGTTGTCCGCGTTAAGCTTCCTCTTTACAAACGCAAAGAAAGAATACGAGGAATGTTAGCAAGAGCTGAGAAATCTCAACCATACGACGCTTGTTCTGTGTACCCGTGTACTGCCTGGAACGAATTGCTTAGAGAACGTTGGAGTTTTCCTTCCACTTTTCCTTTGAAACAAAGATATTTTTAGCAGTTGGATGGCCTGCGTAAGTTCCCTGCTTTACAAACTGCAAAAAGAAACAATACGAGGAATGTTAGCAAGCTGAGAAAATCTCAACCATACAACGCTGGTTCGTGTATCCCGTGTACTGCCTGGACCGAATTGCTTAGAGAAGTTGGAGTTATCCTTCCACTTTTCTCTTTCAAACCAAGGATATCTTTTAGCAGTTGGATATCTGCTTAAGCTTCCTTCTTTACAAACGCAAAGAAAGAATACGAGGAATGTTAGCAAGTGCTGAGAAATCTCAACCATACAACGCTGGTCTGTATAGCCATGTACTGCCTGGACCGAATTGCTTAGAGAACGTTGGAGTTACCTTCCACTTTTCTTTTCAAAGCAAAGGATACTTTTAGCAGTTGATGCCTCGTCAATCTTCCCTTGTCTTTACAAACGCAAAGAAAGAATACGAGGAATGTTAGCAAGGCTGAGAAAATCTCAACCATACACGCTGATTCGTATAGCAGTGCGCTGCCTGCACCGATTGCTTAGAGAACGTTGGAGTTATCGTTCCACTTTTCTCTTCAAACCAAGAGATATCTTTAGCTGTTGGATGGCCGCGTTAAGCTTCCTGTCTTTACAAACTGCAAAAGAAAGAATACTAGAATGTTAGCAAGTGCTGAGAAAATCTCAACATACAACGCCGGTTCTGTATACCGTGTACTGCCTGGGACCGAATTGCTTAGAGAACTTGGAGTTATCCTTCCACTTTTCTCTTTCAAACAAAGAGATATCTTTAGCTGTTGGATGGCCTGCGTTAAGCTTCCTGTCTTACAACTGCAAAAGAAAAATTCGAGGAATGTTAGCAAGTGCTGAGAAATCTCAACCATACAAGCTGGTTCTGTATACTTCTAATGACTGGACGAATTGCTTAGAGAACGTTGGAGTTATCCTTCTTTTCTCTTGAAACCATTTAGCAGTTGGAATGGCCTGCGTAAGCTTCCCTGGCTTTACAAACTGCAAAAGAAAGAATACGTGGACTGTTAGCAAGTGCTGAGAAAATCTCAACCATACAACGCTGGTTCTGTACAGTCGTGTACTGACCTCGACCGAATTGCTTGGAGAACGTTGGAGTTATCCTTCCACTTTTCTCTTTCAAACAAGAGATATCTTTTAGCAGTTGGATGGCCTGGTTAAGTCTTCCTGTCTTTCAAACTGCAAAAGAAAGAATACGAGGAATTTAGCAAGTGCTGAGAAAATCTCAACCATACAACGCTGGTTCCGTAACCCTGTACTGCCTGACGAATTGCTTAGAGAACTTTGGAAGTTATCCTTCCACTTTTCTCTTTGAAACCAAAGATATCTTTTAGCAGTTGAATGGCTTGCGTAAGCTTCCCTGCTTCAAACTGCAAAAGAAAAATACGAGGAATGTTAGCAAGAGCTGAGAAAATCTCAACCATACCACGCTGGTTCTGTATAACCGTGTACTGCTGGACCGAATTGCTTAGCGAACGTTGGAGTTATCCTTCCACTTTCCTCTTTCAAAACAAGAGATATTTTTGAACTGTTGGATGTGATGCGTTAAGCTTCCTTTCTTTACAAACTGCTAAAGAAAGAATAAGAGGAATGTTAGCAGGTGCTGAGAAATCTCAACCATACAACGCTGTTCTCTATAGCCGTCTACTGCTGTATCGAATTGCTTAGAGACGTTGGAGTTATCCTTCCACTTTTCTCTTTAAACAAAGAGATATCTTTTAGCTGTTGGATGGCCTCCGTAAGCTTCCCTGTCTTTGCAAACTGCAAAAGAAAGAATACGAGGAATGTTAGCAAGTGCAGAGAAAATCTCAACCAACCCCTGTTCCGTATACCCGTGTACTGCCTAGACCGAATTGCTTAGAGAACTTTGGTTATCCTTTCCTTTTCTCTTTGAACCACGAGATATGTTTTAGCAGTTGGATGGCCTGCGTTAAGTTCCCTGTCTTTACTAACTGCAAAAGAATGAATTCGAGGAATGTCAGCAAGTGCTGAGAAAATCGCAACCATACAACGCTGGTTCTGTATAGCCGTATACTTCCTGGAACCGAATTGTTTAGATAACGTTGGAGGTATGCCTCCCTTTTCCCTTTCAAACCAAGGGATATCTTTTAGCAGTTGGATGCCAGCGTTAAGCTTCCTGCTCTTTAAAAACGCAAAAAAAGGAATACGAGGAATGTTAGCAAGTGCTGAGAAAACCTCAACCATACACGCTGCTTCTGTAAAATCCTGTATGCGTGGACCGAACTTCTTAGAGAACTTGGAGGTGTCCTTCCACTTTTCTCTTTGAAAGAAGAGATATCTTTTAGCAGTTGATCTCTTGCGTTAAGCTTTCGTGTCTATACAAACTGTAAAAGAAATAATACGAGAATGTTTGAAAAGCTGAGAAATCTCAACCATACCACGCTGGTTCTCTGTATCGGCGTGCTGCCGAATACGAATGGCTTAGAGAACGTTGAAGTTATCCTTCCACTTTTCTCTTTCACAACCAGGAGATATCTTTTAGCAGTTTGGATGGCCAGCGTTAAGCTTCCTGTCTTTAGAAACGGCAAAAGAAAGAATACGAGGAATGTTAGCAAGGGTAGCGAAAATCTACCATACGACGCTGGTTCTGTGTACCGTGTACTGCCTGGACGAATTGCTTAGAGAACGTTGGAGTTTTCCTTCCACTTTTCTCTTTCAAACAAAGATATTTTTGAACTGTTGGATGTCCTGCGTTAAGCTTCCCTGTCTTTACAAACTGCAAAAGAAGAATTCGAGGAATGTTATCAAGTGCTGAGAAAATCTCAACCATACCACGCTGGTTCTGTGTATCCGCGTGCTGCCTGGTACGAATTGCTTAGAGAACGTTGGAGATATCCTCCACTTTTCTCTTTCAAACCAAGGGATATCTTTTAGCAGTGTATGGCCAGCGTTAAGCTTCCTTCTCTCTAAAAACGCAAAAGAAAGAATACGAGTAATGTTTATCAAGTGCTGAGAGAATCTCAAACATACAACGCTGGTCTGTAAAATCCTGTAATGCCTGGACTGAATGCTTAGAGAACCTTGGAGCTGTCCTTCCACTTTTCTCTTTCAAAGAAAGGCTATCTTTGAGATGTTGATGTCCTGCGGTAAGCTTCCCTCTCTATACAAACTGCAAAAGAAAGAATAAGAGGAGTGTTAGCAAGGGCTGAGAAAACTCAACCATACGACGCTTGTTCTATATACCTGTGTACTGCCTGGACCGAATTGCTTAGAGAACGTTGGAGTTTTTCCTTCCACTTTTCTCTTTGAAACAAAGAGATATCTGTTGAAGTTGGATGGCCGTGCGTCAAGTTTCCTGTCTTCACAAACTGCAAAAAGAAACAATACCTAGGAATGTTAGCAAGAGCTGAGAAATCTCAACCATACAACGCTGGTTCTGTATAGCCGTATACTGCCGGGACCGAGTTCCTTACAGAATGTTGTAGTTATCCTTCCACTTTTATCTTTCAAGACCAAGGGATATCTTTGAGCAGTTGGATGTTCTGCGTTAAGCTTCCCTGTCTTTGCAAACTGCAAAAGAAAGAAACGAGGAATGTTAGCAAGTGCAGAGAAAATCTCAACCATACATCCTGGTTCCGTATACCCGTGTACTGCTAGACCGAATTGCTTAGAGAACTTTGGAGTTATCCTTCCACTTTTCTCTTTCAAACCACGAGATATGTTTTAGCAGTTGGATGGCCTGCGTTAAGTTTCCTGTCTTTACAAACTGCAAAAGAGTGAATTCGAGGAATGCCAGCAAGTGCTGAGAAAATCTCAACCACACAACGCTGGTTCTGTATAGCCGTATACTTCCTGACCGAATTGTTTAGATAACGTTGGAGGTATGCCTCACTTTTCCCTTTGAAAAAGGGATATCTTTTAGCAGTTGGATGGCCAGCGTTAAGCTTCCTGCTCTTTAAAAAACGGCAAAAGAAAGAATACGAGGAATGTTAGCAAGTGCTGAGAAAATCTCAACCATACAACGCTGCTTCTGTAAAATCCTGTAATGCGTGGACCGAACTTCTTAGAGAACCTTGGAGGGTCCTTCCACTTTTCTCTTTGAAAGAAAGAGATATCTTTTAGCAGTTGAATCTCTTGCGTTAAGCTTTCGTGTCTTTACAAACTGTAAAAGAAATAATACGATGAATGTTTGAAAAAGCTGAGAAAATCTCAACCATACCACGCTGGTTCTCTGTATCGGCGTGCTGCCTGAAACGAATTGCTTAGAGAACGTTGGAGTTATCCTTCCACTTTTCTCTTTCAAACCATGAGATATCTTTCAGATTTTGGATGGCTTGCGGTAAGCTTCCCTGTCTTTACAAACTGCAAAAGAAAGAATACGATGAATGTTAGCAAGAGCTGAGAAAATGTCAACCATACAACGCTGGTTCTGTATAGACGTGTACTTCCTGGATTGAATTGCTTAGCGAAAGTTGAAGTTATCCTTCCACTTTTCTCTTTCAAACAAAGAGATATTTTTGAACTGTTGGATGTCCTGCGTTAAGCTTCCCTGTCTTTACAAACTGCAAAAGAAAGAATTCGAGGAATGTTATCAAGTGCTGAGAAAATCTCAACCATACCACGCTGGTTCTCTATAGCCGTCTTCTGGCTGTATCGAATTGCTTGGAGAACGTTGGAGTTATCCTTCCACTTTTCTCTTTCAAACAAAGAGATATCTTTTAGCTGTTGGATGGCCTCCGTAAAGCTTCCCTGTCTTTGCAAACTGCAAAAGAAAGAATACGAGGAATGTTAGCAAGTGCAGAGAAAATCTCAACCATACACCCCTGGTTCCGTATACCCGTGTACTGCCTAGACCGAATTGCTTAGAGAACTTTGGAGTTATCCTTCCTTTTTCTCTTTGAAACCACGAGATATGTTTTAGCAGTTGGATGGCCTGCGTTAAGTTTCCCTGTCTTTACTAACTGCAAAAGAATGAATTCGAGGAATGTCAGCAAGTGCTGAGAAAATCGCAACCATACAACGCTGGTTCTGTATAGCCGTATACTTCCTGGACCGAATTGTTTAGATAACGTTGGAGGTATGCCTCCACTTTTCCTTTCAAACCAAGGGATCTTTTTAGCAGTTGGATGGCCAGCGTTAAGCTTCCTGCTCTTTAAAAACGGCAAAAGAAGGAATACGAGGAATGTTAGCAAGTGCTGAGAAAACCTCAACCATACAACGCTGCTTCTGTAAAATCCTGTAATGCGTGGACCGAACTTCTTAGAGAACCTTGGAGGTGTCCTTCCACTTTTCTCTTTGAAAGAAAGAGATATCTTTTAGCAGTTGGATCTCTTGCGTTAAGCTTTCGTGTCTATACAAACTGTAAAAGAAATAATACGATGAATGTTTGAAAAAGCTGAGAAAATCTCAACCATACCACGCTGGTTCTGTGTATCGGCGTGCTGCCTGAAACGAATGGCTTAGAGAACGTTGAAGTTATCCTTCCACTTTTCTCTTTCAAACCATGAGATATCTTTTAGCAGTTGGATGGCCAGCGTTAAGCTTCCTTGTCTTTAGAAACGGCAAAAGAAAGAATACGAGGAATGTTAGCAAGGGTAGCGAAAATCTTAACCATACGACGCTGGTTCTGTGTACCCGTGTACTGCCTGGAACGAATTGCTTAGAGAACTTTGGAGTTATCCTTCCACTTTTCTCTTTCAAACCACGAGATATGTTTTAGCAGTTGGATGGCCTGCGTTAAGTTTCCCTGTCTTTACAAACTGCAAAAGAGTGAATTCGAGGAATGCCAGCAAGTGCTGAGAAAATCTCAACCACACAACGCTGGTTCTGTATAGCCGTATACTTCCTGGACCGAATTGTTTAGATAACGTTGGAGGTATGCCTCCACTTTTCCCTTTCAAACCAAGGGATATCTTTTAGCAGTTGGATGGCCAGCGTTAAGCTTCCTGCTCTTTAAAAACGGCAAAAGAAAGAATACGAGGAATGTTAGCAAGTGCTGAGAAAATCTCAACCATACAACGCTGCTTCTGTAAAATCCTGTAATGCGTGGACCGAACTTCTTAGAGAACCTTGGAGGTGTCCTTCCACTTTTCTCTTTGAAAGAAAGAGATATCTTTTAGCAGTTGAATCTCTTGCGTTAAGCTTTCGTGTCTTTACAAACTGTAAAAGAAATAATACGATGAATGTTTGAAAAATGAGAAAATCTCAACCATACCACGCTGGTTCTCTGTATCGGCGTGCTGCCTGAAACGAATTGCTCAGAGAACGTTGGAGTTATCCTTCACTTTTCTCTTTCAAACCATGAGATATCTTTCAGATTTTGGATGGCTTGCGGTAAGCTTCCCTGTCTTTACAAACTGCAAAAGAAAGAATACGATGAATGTTAGCAAGAGCTGAGAAAATGTCAACCATACAACGCTGGTTCTGTATAGACGTGTACTTCCTGGATTGAATTGCTTAGCGAAAGTTGAAGTTATCCTTCCACTTTTCTGTTTTAAACAAAGAGATATTTTTCAAGTCTTAGATGTCCTGCGTTAAGCTTCCCTTTCTTACAAACTGCAAGAAAAAAAAATACGAGGAATGTTAGCAAGTGCTGAGAAAACCTCAACCATACAACGCTGGTTCGGTATAGACGTGTACTGCCTGGACCGAATTGCTTAGAGAACGTTGAATTTATCCTTCCACTTTTCTGTTTCAAACAAAGAGGTATTTTTGAGCAGTTGGATGTCCTGCGTTAAACTTCCCTGTCTTTACAAACTGCAAAAGAAAGAATTCGAGGAATGTTAGCAAGTGCTGAGAAAATCTCAACCTTGCAACGCCGGTTCTATATTGTCCTGTAACGCCTAGGCCAAATTTTTAGAGAACGTTGGAGTTATCCTTCCACTTTTACCTTTGAAACACAGAAATATCTTTTAGCTGTTGGATTGCCTGAGTTAAGATTCCTTGTCTTTACAAACTGCCAAAGAATGAATACGAGGAATGTTAGCAAGTGCTGAGACAATCTCAACCATACCACGCTGGTTCTGTGTATTCGCGTGCTGCTGCTGAAACGAATTGCTTAGAGAGGTTGGAGTTATCATTCCACTTTTCTCTTTCAAACCAGGGGATATCTTTTAGCAGTTGGATGGCCAGCGTTAAGCTTCCTTGTCTTTACAAACGGCAAAAGAAAGAATACGAGGAATGTTAGCAAGGGCTGAGAAGATCTGAACCATACGACGCTGGTTCTGTATACCCGTGTACTGCCTGGAACGAATTGCTTAGAGAACGTTGGAGTTTCCTTCCACTTTTCTCTTTCAAACAAAGAGTTATTTTTGAACTGTTGGATGTACTGCGTTAAGGTTCCTTCTCTTTAAAAACGACAAAAGAAAGAATACGAGTAATGTTAGCAAGTGCTGAGAAGATCTGAACCATACGACGCTGGTTCTGTATACCCGTGTACTGCCTGGAACGAATTGCTTAGAGAACGTTGGAGTTTTCCTTCCACTTTTCTCTTTCAAACAAAGACCTATCTTTGAGATGTTAGATGTCCTGCGTTAAGCTTCCCTCCCTATACAAACTGCAAAAGAAAGAATAAGAGGAATGTTAGCAAGAGCTGAGAGAATCTCAGCCATACAACGCTTGTTCTGTATACCTGTGTACTGCCTGGAACGAATTGCTTAGAGAACGTTGGAGTTTTCCTTCCACTTTTCCCTTTGAAACAAAGATATCTTTTAGCAGTTGGATGGCCGTCGTCAAGTTTCCCTGCCTTCACAAACTGCAAAAGAAACAATACTAGGAATGTTAGCAAGAGCTGAGAAAATCTCAACCATACAACGCTGGTTCTGTATACCCGTGTACTGCCGGGACCGAGTTGCTTACAGAATGTTGTAGTTATCCTTCCACTTTTACCTTTCAAACCAAGGGATATCTTTCAGCAGTTGGATATTCTGCTTTAAGCTTCGCTTTCTTTACAAACTGCAAAAGAAAGAATACGAGAATGTTGCAAGAGCTGAGAAAATCTCAACCATGCAACGCTGGTTCTCTATAGCCTTGTACTGCCTGGACCGAATTGCTTAGAGAACGTTGGAGTTATCCTTCCACTGTTCTATTTCAAGCCAAGGGATACCTTTTAGCAGTTGAATAGCATCCGTCAATCTTCCTTGTCTTTACAAACGACAAAAGAAAGAATACGAGGAATGTTAGCAAGAGCTGAGAAATCTCAACCATACAACGCTGATTCTGTATAGCAGTGCGCTGCCTGCACCGTATTGCTTAGAGAACGTTGGAGTTATCGTTTCACTTTTCTCTTTCAAACAAGAGATATCTTTTAGCTGTTGGATGTCCTGCGTTAAGCTTCCTGTCTTTACAAACTGCAAAAGAAAGAATACGAGAAATGCTAGCAAGTGCTGAGAAATCTCCAGCATACAACACTGGTTCTGTATACCCGTGTACTGCCTGGACCGAATTGCTTAGAGAACGTTGGAGTTATCCTTCCACTTTTCTCTTTCAAACAAAGAGATATCTTTTAGCTGTTGGATGGCCTGCGTTAAGCTTCCCTGTCTTTACAATCTGCAAAAGAAAAAATTCGAGGAATGTTAGCAAGTGCTGAGAACATCTCAACCATACATAAGCTGGTTCTGTATTGTCTTCTAATGACTGGACCGAATTGCTTAGAGAACGTTGGAGTTATCCTTCCACTTTTCTCTTTGAAACCAAAAGATATCTTTTAGCAGTTGAATGGCTTGCGGTAAGCTTCCCTGGCTTTACAAACTGCAAAAGAAAGAATACGTGTACTGTTAGCAAGTGCTGAGAATATCTCAAATGCAACGCTGGTTCTGTACAGTCGTGTACTGACTCGACCGAATTGCTTGGAGAACGTTGGAGTTATCCTTCCACTTTTCTCTTTCAAACAATGAGATATCATTTAGCTGTTGGAATGGCCTGGGTAAATCTTCCCTGTCTTTGCAAACTGCAAAAGAAAGAATACGAGGAAATTTAGCAAGTGCAGAGAAAATCTCAACCATTCACCGCTGGTTCCGTATACCCGTGTACTGCCTTGACCGAATTGCTTAGAGAACTTTGAAGTTATCCTTCCACTTTTCTCTTTGAAACCAAAAGATATCTTTTAGCAGTTGAATGGCTTGCGATAAGCTTCCCTGGCTTCACAAACTGCAAAAGAAACAATACGAGGAATGTTAGCAAGAGCTGAGAAAATCTCAACCATACCACGCTGGTTCTGTATAACCGTGTACTGCCTGGACCGAATTGCTTAGCGAACGTTGGAGTTATCCTTCCACTTTCCTCTTTCAAACAAGGAGATATTTTTGAACTGTTGGATGTCATGCGTTAAGCTTCCATTTCTTTACAAACTGCTAAAGAAGGAATAAGAGGAATGTTAGCAGGTGCTGAGAAAATCTCAACCATACAACGCTGGTTCTCTATAGCCGTCTTCTGGCTGTATCGAATTGCTTGGAGAACGTTGGAGTTATCCTTCCACTTTTCTCTTTCAAACAAAGAGATATCTTTTAGCTGTTGGATGGCCTCCGTAAAGCTTCCCTGTCTTTGCAAACTGCAAAAGAAAGAATACGAGGAATGTTAGCAAGTGCAGAGAAAATCTCAACCATACACCCCTGGTTCCGTATACCCGTGTACTGCCTAGACCGAATTGCTTAGAGAACTTTGGAGTTATCCTTCCACTTTTCTCTTTCAAACCACGAGATATGTTTTAGCAGTTGGATGGCCTGCGTTAAGTTTCCCTGTCTTTTACTAACTGCAAAAGAATGAATTCGAGGAATGTCAGCAAGTGCTGAGAAAATCGCAACCATACAACGCTGGTTCTGTATAGCCGTATACTTCCTGGACCGAATTGTTTAGATAACGTTGGAGGTATGCCTCCACTTTTCCCTTTCAAACCAAGGGATATCTTTTTAGCAGTTGGATGGCCAGCGTTAAGCTTCCTGCTCTTTAAAAACGGCAAAAGAAGGAATACGAGGAATGTTAGCAAGTGCTGAGAAAACCTCAACCATACAACGCTGCTTCT
Source organism: Phascolarctos cinereus (assembly GCF_003287225.1). Lineage (NCBI taxonomy): Eukaryota > Metazoa > Chordata > Mammalia > Diprotodontia > Phascolarctidae > Phascolarctos > Phascolarctos cinereus. The sequence goes on along the minus strand of NW_027555625.1, from coordinate 334,225,139 downwards.
GTAAAATCCTGTAATGCGTGGACCGAACTTCTTAGAGAACCTTGGAGGTGTCCTTCCACTTTTCTCTTTGAAAGAAAGAGATATCTTTTAGCAGTTGGATCTCTTGCGTTAAGCTTTCGTGTCTATACAAACTGTAAAAGAAATAATACGATGAATGTTTGAAAAAGCTGAGAAAATCTCAACCATACCACGCTGGTTCTCTGTATCGGCGTGCTGCCTGAAACGAATGGCTTAGAGAACGTTGAAGTTATCCTTCCACTTTTCTCTTTCAAACCATGAGATATCTTTTAGCAGTTGGATGGCCAGCGTTAAGCTTCCTTGTCTTTAGAAACGGCAAAAAAAAGAATACGAGGAATGTTAGCAAGGGTAGCGAAAATCTTAACCATACGACGCTGGTTCTGTGTACCCGTGTACTGCCTGGAACGAATTGCTTAGAGAACGTTGGAGTTTTCCTTCCACTTTTCTCTTTCAAAAAAGAGATATTTTTGAACTGTTGGATGTCCTGCGTTAAGCTTCCCTGTCTTTACAAACTGCAAAAGAAAGAATTCGAGGAATGTTATCAAGTGCTGAGAAAATCTCAACCATACCACGCTGGTTCTGTGTATCCGCGTGCTGCCTGGTACGAATTGCTTAGAGAACGTTGGAGATATCCTGCCACTTTTCTCTTTCAAACCAAGGGATATCTTTTAGCAGTTGTATGGCCAGCGTTAAGCTTCCTTCTCTCTAAAAACGACAAAAGAAAGAATACGAGTAATGTTATCAAGTGCTGAGAGAATCTCAAACATACAACGCTGGTCCTGTAAAATCCTGTAATGCCTGGACTGAATTGCTTAGAGAACCTTGGAGCTGTCCTTCCACTTTCTCTTTCAAAGAAAGAGCTATCTTTGAGATGTTAGATGTCCTGCGGTAAGCTTCCCTCTCTATACAAACTGCAAAAGAAAGAATACGAGGAGTGTTAGCAAGGCTGAGAAAACCTCAACCATACGACGCTTGTTCTATATACCTGTGTACTGCTGGACCGAATTGCTTAGAGAACGTTGGAGTTTTCCTTCCACTTTTCTCTTTGAAACAAAGAGATATCTCTTAGAAGTTGGATGGCCGTCGTCAAGTTTCCCTGTCTTCACAAACTGCAAAAGAAACAATACTAGGAATGTTAGCAAGAGCTGAGAAAATCTCAACCATACAACGCTGGTTCTGTATAGCCGTATACTGCCGGGACCGAGTTCCTTACAGAATGTTGTAGTTATCCTTCCACTTTTATCTTTCAAACCAAGGGATATCTTTGAGCAGTTGGATGTTCTGCGTTAAGCTTCCCTGTCTTTGCAAACTGCAAAAGAAAGAATACGAGGAATGTTAGCAAGTGCAGAGAAAATCTCAACCATACACCCCTGGTTCCGTATACCCGTGTACTGCCTAGACCGAATTGCTTAGAGAACTTTGGAGTTATCCTTCCACTTTTCTCTTTCAAACCACGAGATATGTTTTAGCAGTTGGATGGCCTGCGTTAAGTTTCCCTGTCTTTACAAAACTGCAAAAGATGAATTCGAGGAATGCCAGCAAGTGCTGAGAAAATCTCAACCACACAACGCTGGTTCTGTATAGCCGTATACTTCCTGGACCGAATTGTTTAGATAACGTTGGAGGTATGCCTCCACTTTTCCCTTTGAAACCAAGGGATATCTTTTAGCAGTTGGATGGCCAGCGTTAAGCTTCCTGCTCTTTAAAAACGGCAAAAGAAAGAATACGAGGAATGTTAGCAAGTGCTGAGAAAATCTCAACCATACAACGCTGCTTCTGTAAAATCCTGTAATGCGTGGACCGAACTTCTTAGAGAACCTTGGAGGTGTCCTTCCACTTTTCTCTTTGAAAGAAAGAGATATCTTTTAGCAGTTGAATCTCTTGCGTTAAGCTTTCGTGTCTTTACAAACTGTAAAAGAAATAATACGATGAATGTTTGAAAAAGCTGAGAAAATCTCAACCATACCACGCTGGTTCTCTGTATCGGCGTGCTGCCTGAAACGAATTGCTTAGAGAACGTTGGAGTTATCCTTCCACTTTTCTCTTTCAAACCATGAGATATCTTTCAGATTTTGGATGGCTTGCGGTAAGCTTCCCTGTCTTTACAAACTGCAAAAAAGAATACGATGAATGTTAGCAAGAGCTGAGAAAATGTCAACCATACAACGCTGGTTCTGTATAGACGTGTACTTCCTGGATTGAATTGCTTAGCGAAAGTTGAAGTTATCCTTCCACTTTTCTCTTTCAAACAAAGAGATATTTTTGAACTGTTGGATGTCCTGCGTTAAGCTTCCCTGTCTTTACAAACTGCAAAAGAAAGAATTCGAGGAATGTTATCAAGTGCTGAGAAAATCTAACCATACACGCTGGTTCTCTATAGCCGTCTTCTGGCTGTACGAATTGCTTGGAGAACGTTGGAGTTATCCTTCCACTTTTCTCTTTCAAACAAAGAGATATCTTTTAGCTGTTGGATGGCCGTAAAGCTTCCCTGTCTTTGCAAACTGCAAAAGAAAGAATACGAGGAATGTTAGCAAGTGCAGAGAAAATCTCAACCATACACCCTGGTTCCGTATACCCGTGTACTGCCTAGACCGAATTTGCTTAGAGAACTTTGGAGTTATCCTTCCTTTTTCTCTTTGAAACCACGAGATATGTTTTAGCAGTTGGATGGCCTGCGTTAAGTTTCCCGTCTTTACTAACTGCAAAATGAATTCGAGGAATGTCAGCAAGTGCTGAGAAAATCGCAACCATACAACGCTGGTTCTGTATGCCGTATACTTCCTGGACCGAATTGTTTAGATAAGTTGGAGGTATGCCTCCACTTTTCCCTTTCAAACCAAGGGATATCTTTTAGCAGTTGGATGGCCAGCGTTAAGCTTCCTGCTCTTTAAAAACGGCAAAAGAAGGAATACGAGGAATGTTAGCAAGTGCTGAGAAACCTCAACCATACAACGCTGCTTCTGTAAATCCTGTAATGCGTGGACCGAACTTCTTAGAGAACTTGGAGGTTCCTTCCACTTTTCTCTTTGAAAGAAAGAGATATCTTTTAGCAGTTGGATCTCTTGCGTTAAGCTTTCGTGTCTATACAAACGTAAAAGAAATAATACGATGAATGTTTGAAAAAGCTGAGAAAATCTCAACCATACACGCTGGTTCTCTGTATCGGCGTGCTGCCTGAAACGAATGGCTTAGAGAACGTTGAAGTTATCCTTCCACTTTTCTCTTTCAAACCATAGATATCTTTTTAGCAGTTGGATGGCCAGCGTTAAGCTTCCTTGTCTTTGAAACGGCAAAAGAAAGAATAACGAGGAATGTTAGCAAGGGTAGCGAAAATCTTAACCATACGACGCTGGTTCTGTGTACCCGTGTACGCCTGGAACGAATTGCTTTAGAGAACGTTGGAGTTTTCTTCCACTTTTCTCTTTCAAACAAGAAGATATTTTTGAACTGTTGGATGTCCTGCGTTAAGCTTCCCTGTTTTACAAACTGCAAAGAAAGAATTCGAGGAATGTATCAAGTGCTGAGAAAATCTCAACCATACCACGCTGGTTCTGTTATCCGTGCTGCCTGGTACGAATTGCTTAGAGAACGTTGGAGATATCTGCCACTTTTCCTTTCAAACCAGGGATATCTTTTAGCAGGTGTATGGCCAGCGTTAAGCTTCCTTCTCTCTAAAAACGACAAAAGAAAGAATACGAGTAATGTTATCAAGTGCTGAGAGAATCTCAAACATACAACGCTGGTTCCTGTAAATCCTGTAATGCTGGACCTGAATTGCTTAGAGAACCTTGGAGCTGTCCTTCACACTTTTCTCTTTCAAAGAAAGAGCTATCTTTGAGATGTTAGATGTCCTGCGGTAAGCTTCCCTCTCTATACAAACTGCAAAAGAAAGAATACGAGGAGTGTTAGCAAGGGCTGAGAAAACCTCAACCATACGACGCTTGTTCTATATACCTGTGTACTGCCTGGACCGAATTGCTTAGAGAACGTTGGAGTTTTCCTTCCACTTTTCTCTTTGAAACAATGAGATATCTGTTAGAAGTTGGATGGCCGTCGTCAAGTTCCCCTGTCTTCACAAACTGCAAAAGAAACAATACTAGGAATGTTAGCAAGAGCTGAGAAAATCTCAACCATACAACGCTGGTTCTGTATAGCCGTATACTGCCGGGACCGAGTTCCTTACAGAATGTTGTAGTTATCCTTCACTTTTATCTCAAACCAAGGGATATCTTTGAGCAGTTGGATGTTCTGCGTTAAGCTTCCCTGTCTTTGCAAACTGCAAAAGAAAGAATACGAGGAATGTTAGCAAGTGCAGAGAAAATCTCAACCATACATCCCTGGTTCCGTATACCCGTGTACTGCCTAGACCGAATTGCTTAGAGAACTTTGGAGTTATCCTTCCACTTTTCTCTTTCAAACCACGAGATATGTTTTAGCAGTTGGATGGCCTGCGTTAAGTTTCCCTGTCTTTACAAACTGCAAAAGAGTGAATTCGAGGAATGCCAGCAAGTGCTGAGAAAATCTCAACCACACAACGCTGGTTCTGTATAGCCGTATACTTCCTGGACCGAATTGTTTAGATAACGTTGGAGGTATGCCTCCACTTTTCCCTTTCAAACTAAGGGATATCTTTTAGCAGTTGGATGGCCAGCGTTAAGCTTCCTGCTCTTTAAAAACGGCAAAAGAAAGAATACGAGGAATGTTAGCAAGTGCTGAGAAAATCTCAACCATACAACGCTGCTTCTGTAAAATCCTGTAATGCGTGGACCGAACTTCTTAGAGAACCTTGGAGGTGTCCTTCCACTTTTCTCTTTGAAAGAAAGAGATATCTTTTAGCAGTTGAATCTCTTGCGTTAAGCTTTCGTGTCTTTACAAACTGTAAAAGAAATAATACGATGAATGTTTGAAAAAGCTGAGAAAATCTCAACCATACCACGCTGGTTCTCTGTATCGGCGTGCTGCCTGAAACGAATTGCTTAGAGAACGTTGGAGTTATCCTTCCACTTTTCTCTTTCAAACCATGAGATATCTTTCAGATTTTGGATGGCTTGCGGTAAGCTTCCCTGTCTTTACAAACTGCAAAAGAAAGAATACGATGAATGTTAGCAAGAGCTGAGAAAATGTCAACCATACAACGCTGGTTCTGTATAGACGTGTACTTCCTGGATTGAATTGCTTAGCGAAAGTTGAAGTTATCCTTCCACTTTTCTGTTTTAAACAAAGAGATATTTTCAAGTCTTAGATGTCCTGCGTTAAGCTTCCCTTTCTTTACAAACTGCAAGAAAAAAAAATACGAGGAATGTTAGCAAGTGCTGAGAAAACCTCAACCATACAACGCTGGTTCGGTATAGACGTGTACTGCCTGGACCGAATTGCTTAGAGAACGTTGAATTTATCCTTCCACTTTTCTGTTTCAAACAAAGAGGTATTTTTGAGCAGTTGGATGTCCTGCGTTAAACTTCCCTGTCTTTACAAACTGCAAAAGAAAGAATTCGAGGAATGTTAGCAAGTGCTGAGAAAATCTCAACCTTGCAACGCCGGTCTATATTGTCCTGTAACGCCTAGGCCAAATTTCTTAGAGAACGTTGGAGTTATCCTTCCACTTTTACCTTTGAAACACAGAAATATCTTTTAGCTGTTGGATTGCCTGAGTTAAGATTCCTTGTCTTTACAAACTGCCAAAGAATGAATACGAGGAATGTTAGCAAGTGCTGAGACAATCTCAACCATACCAACGCTGGTTCTGTGTATTCGCGTGCTGCCTGAAACGAATTGCTTAGAGAAGGTTGGAGTTATCATTCCACTTTTCTCTTTCAAACCAGGGGATATCTTTTAGCAGTTGGATGGCCAGCGTTAAGCTTCCTTGTCTTTACAAACGGCAAAAGAAAGAATACGAGGAATGTTAGCAAGGGCTGAGAAGATCTGAACCATACGACGCTGGTTCTGTATACCCGTGTACTGCCTGGAACGAATTGCTTAGAGAACGTTGGAGTTTTCCTTCCACTTTTCTCTTTCAAACAAAGACCTATCTTTGAGATGTTAGATGTCCTGCGTTAAGCTTCCTCCCTATACAAACTGCAAAAGAAAGAATAAGAGGAATGTTAGCAAGAGCTGAGAGAATCTCAGCCATACAACGCTTGTTCTGTATACCTGTGTACTGCCTGGAACGAATTGCTTAGAGAACGTTGGAGTTTTCCTTCCACTTTTCCCTTTGAAACAAAGATATCTTTTAGCAGTTGGATGGCCGTCGTCAAGTTTCCCTGCCTTCACAAACTTGCAAAAGAAACAATACTAGGAATGTTAGCAAGAGCTGAGAAAATCTCAACCATACAACGCTGGTTCTGTATACCCGTGTACTGCCGGGACCGAGTTGCTTACAGAATGTTGTAGTTATCCTTCCACTTTTACCTTTCAAACCAAGGATATCTTTCAGCAGTTGGATATTCTGCTTTAAGCTTCGCTTTCTTTACAAACTGCAAAAAAAGAATACGAGGAATGTTAGCAAGAGCTGAGAAAATCTCAACCATGCAACGCTGGTTCTGTATAGCCGTGTACTGCCTGGACCGAATTGCTTAGAGAACGTTGGAGTTATCCTTCCACTGTTCTATTTCAAGCCAAGGATACCTTTTAGCAGTTGGATAGCATCCGTCAATCTTCCTTGTCTTTACAAACGACAAAAGAAAGAATACGAGGAATGTTAGCAAGAGCTGAGAAAATCTCAACCATTCAACGCTGATTCTGTATAGCAGTGCGCTGCCTGCACCGTATTGCTTAGAGAACGTTGGAGTTCGTTTCACTTTTCTCTTTCAAACCAAGAGATATCTTTTAGCTGTTGGATGTCCTGCGTTAAGCTTCCCTGTCTTTACAAACTGCAAAAGAAAGAATACGAGAAATGCTAGCAAGTGCTGAGAAAATCTCCAGCATACAACACCGGTTCTGTATACCCGTGTACTGCCTGGACCGAATTGCTTAGAGAACGTTGGAGTTATCCTTCCACTTTTCTCTTTCAAACAAAGAGATATCTTTTAGCTGTTGGATGGCCTGCGTTAAGATTCCCTGTCTTTACAATCTGCAAAAGAAAAAATTCGAGGAATGTTAGCAAGTGCTGAGAACATCTCAACCATACAAAGCTGGTTCTGTATTGTCTTCTAATGACTGGACCGAATTGCTTAGAGAACGTTGGAGTTATCCTTCCACTTTTCTCTTTGAAACCAAAAGATATCTTTTAGCAGTTGAATGGCTTGCGGTAAGCTTCCCTGGCTTTACAAACTGCAAAAGAAAGAATACGTTACTGTTAGCAAGTGCTGAGAATATCTCAACCATGCAACGCTGGTTCTGTACAGTCGTGTACTGACTCGACCGAATTGCTTGGAGAACGTTGGAGTTATCCTTCCACTTTTCTCTTTCAAACAATGAGATATCATTTAGCTGTTGGATGGCCTGGGTTAATCTTCCCTGTCTTGCAAACTGCAAAAGAAAGAATACGAGGAAATTTAGCAAGTGCAGAGAAAATCTCAACCATACACCGCTGGTTCCGTATACCCGTGTACTGCCTTGACCGAATTGCTTAGAGAACTTTGAAGTTATCCTTCCACTTTTCTCTTTGAAACCAAAAGATATCTTTTAGCAGTTGAATGGCTTGCGTAAGCTTCCTGGCTTCACAAACTGCAAAAGAAACAATACGAGGAATGTTAGCAAGAGCTGAGAAAATCTCAACCATACCACGCTGGTTCTGTATAACCGTGTACTGCCTGGACCGAATTGCTTAGCGAACGTTGGAGTTATCCTTCCACTTTCCTCTTTCAAACAAGGAGATATTTTTGAACTGTTGGATGTCATGCGTTAAGCTTCCATTTCTTTACAAACTGCTAAAAGAAGGAATAAGAGGAACGTTAGCAGGTGCTGAGAAAATCTCAACCATACAACGCTGGTTCTATAGCCGTCTTCTGGCTGTATCGAATTGCTTGGAGAACGTTGGAGTTATCCTTCCACTTTTCTCTTTCAAACAAAGAGATATCTTTTAGCTGTTGGATGGCCTCCGTAAAGCTTCCCTGTCTTTGCAAACTGCAAAAGAAAGAATACGAGGAATGTTAGCAAGTGCAGAGAAAATCTCAACCATACACCCCTGGTTCCGTATACCCGTGTACTGCCTAGACCGAATTGCTTAGAGAACTTTGGAGTTATCCTTCCTTTTTCTCTTTGAAACCACGATATGTTTTAGCAGTTGGATGGCCTGCGTTAAGTTTCCCTGTCTTTACTAACTGCAAAAGAATGAATTCGAGGAATGTCAGCAAGTGCTGAGAAAATCGCAACCATACAACGCTGGTTCTGTATAGCCGTATACTTCCTGGACCGAATTGTTTAGATAACGTTGGAGGTATGCCTCCACTTTTCCCTTTCAAACCAAGGGATATCTTTTAGCAGTTGGATGGCCAGCGTTAAGCTTCCTGCTCTTTAAAAACGGCAAAAGAAGGAATACGAGGAATGTTAGCAAGTGCTGAGAAAACCTCAACCATACAACGCTGCTTCTGTAAAATCCTGTAATGCGTGGACCGAACTTCTTAGAGAACCTTGGAGGTGTCCTTCCACTTTTCTCTTTGAAAGAAAGAGATATCTTTTAGCAGTTGGATCTCTTGCGTTAAGCTTTCGTGTCTATACAAACTGTAAAAGAAATAATACGATGAATGTTTGAAAAAGCTGAGAAAATCTCAACCATACCACGCTGGTTCTCTGTATCGGGGTGCTGCCTGAAAACGAATGGCTTAGAGAACGTTGAAGTTATCCTTCCACTTTCTCTTTCAAACCATGAGATATCTTTTAGCAGTTGGATGGCCAGCGTTAAGCTTCCTTGTCTTTAGAAACGGCAAAAGAAAGAATACGAGGAATGTTAGCAAGGGTAGCGAAAATCTTAACCATACGACGCTGGTTCTGTGTACCCGTGTACTGCCTGGAACGAATTGCTTAGAGAACGTTGGAGTTTTCCTTCCACTTTTCTCTTTCAAACAAAGAGATATTTTTGAACTGTTGGATGTCCTGCGGTAAGCTTCCCTGTCTTTACAAACTGCAAAAGAAAAGAATTCGAGGAATGTTATCAAGTGCTGAGAAAATCTCAACCATACACGCTGGTTCTGTGTATCCGCGTGCTGCCTGGTACGAATTGCTTAGAGAACGTTGGAGATATCCCCTGCACTTTTCTCTTTCAAACCAAGGATATCTTTTAGCAGGTGTATGGCCAGCGTTAACTTCCTTCTCTCTAAAAACGACAAAAGAAAGAATACGAGTAATGTTATCAAGTGCTGAGAGAATCTCAAACATACAACGCTGGTCCTGTAAAATCCTGTAATGCCTGGACTGAATTGCTTAGAGAACCTTGGAGCTGTCCTTCCACTTTTCTCTTTCAAAGAAAGAGCTATCTTTGAGATGTTAGATGTCCTGCGGTAAGCTTCCCTCTCTATACAAACTGCAAAAGAAAGAATACGAGGAGTGTTAGCAAGGGCTGAGAAAACCTCAACCATACGACGCTTGTTCTATATACCTGTGTACTGCCTGGACCGAATTGCTTAGAGAACGTTGGAGTTTTCCTTCCACTTTTCTCTTTGAAACAAAGAGATATCTGTTAGAAGTTGGATGGCCGTCGTCAAGTTTCCCTGTCTTCACAAACTGCAAAAGAAACAATACTAGGAATGTTATCAAGAGCTGAGAAAATCTCAAACATACAACGCTGGTTCTGTATAGCCGTATACTGCCGGGACCGAGTTCCTTACAGAATGTTGTAGTTATCCTTCCACTTTTATCTTTCAAACCAAGGGATATCTTTGAGCAGCTGGATGTTCTGCGTTAAGCTTCCCTGTCTTTGCAAACTGCAAAAGAAAGAATACGAGGAATGGTAGCAAGAGCTGAGAAAATCTCAACCATGCAACGCTGGTTCTGTATAGCCGTGTACTGCCTGAACCGAATTGCTTAGACAACGTTGGAGTCATCCTTCCACTCTTCTATTTCAAACCAAGAGATATCTGTTAGCAGTTGGATGGCCAGCGTTAAGCTTCCATGTCTTTAAAACGACAAAATAAAGAATACGAGTAATGTTAGCAAGTGCTGAGAAAATCTCAAACATACAACGCTGGTCCTGTAAAATCCTGTAATGCCTGGACTGAATTGCTTAGAGAACCTTGGAATTATCCTTCCAGTTTTCTCTTTGAAACAAAGAGATATTTTTGAACTGTTATATGTCCTGCGTTAAGCTTCCCTTTCTTTACAAACTGCAAGAAAAAGAATACGAGGAATGTTAGCAAGTGCTGAGAAAATCTCAACCATACAACGCTGGTTCTGTATAGACGTGTACAGCCTGGACCGAATTGCTCAGCGAACTTTGAAGTTATCGTTCCACTTGTCTCGTTCAAAGAAAGATATATCTTTTAGCTGTTTGATGTCCTGCGTTAAGCTTCCCTGTCTTTACAAACTGGAAAAGAAAGAATACGAGGAATGTTAGGAAGTGCTGAGAAAATCTCAACCATACAACGCTGCTTCTGTAAAATCCTGTAATGCGTGGACCGAACTTATTAGAAAACATTGGAGGTGTCCTTCCACTTTTCTCTTTGAAAGAAAGAGATATCTTTCAGCAGTTGGATGGCTTGCCGTTAAGCTTTCGTGTCTTCACAAACTGCAAAAGAAATAATACGATGAATGTTTGAAAGAGCTGAGAAAATCTCAACCATACAACGCTGGTTTTGTATAGACGTGTACTGCCTGGACCGAATGGCTTAGCGAATGTTGCAGTTATCCTTCCACTTTTCTCTTTCAAATTAAAAGACATCTTTTAGCAGTTGGACGTCCTGCGTTAAGCTTCCCTGTCTTTACAAACTGCAAAGAAAGAATACGAGAAATCCTAGCAAGTTCTGAGAAAATCTCAACCATACAACGCTGTCTCTTTATAATCGTGTACTGCCCCGACCGAATTGCTTAGAGAACGTTGGAGATATCGTTCCACTTTTCTCTTTTAAACAAAGATATATCTCTTAGCTGTTGGATGTCCTGCGTTAAGCTTCCCTGTCTTTACAAACTGGAAAAGAAAGAATACGAGAAATGCTAGCAAGTGCTGAGAAAATCTCAACCATACCACGCTGGTTCTGTATAGCCGTGTACTGCCTGGACCGAATTGCTTAGAGAACGTTGGACTTATCCTTCCACTTTTCTCTTTGAAACAAAGAGATATCTTTTAGCTGTTGGATGGCCTGCGTAAAGCTTCCCTGTCTTTGCAAACTGCAAAAGAAAGAATACGAGGAATGTTAGCAAGTGCAGAGAAAATCTCAACCATACATCGCTGCTTCCGTATACCCGTGTACTGCCTTGACCGAATTGCTTAGAGAACTTTGGAGTTAACCTTCCACTTTTCTCTTTCAAACCAAGGGATAACTTTTAGCAGTGGGATGGCCCGCGTTAAGTTTCCCTGTCTTCACAAACTGCAAAGGAAAGAATTCGAGGAATGTTAGAAAGTGCTGAGAAAATCTCAACCATACAACGCTGGTTCTGTATAGACGTGTAATGCTTGGACCTAATTGCTTAGCGAACGTTGGAGTTATCCTTCCACTTTTCTCTTTCAATCAATGAGATATATTTTAGCAATTGGATGTCCTGAGTTAAGTTTCCCTGTCTTTACAAACTGCAAAAGAAAGAATACGAGAAATGCTAGCAAGGGCTCAGAAAATCTCCACCATACCACGCTGGTTCTGTATATCCGTGTACTGCCTGGACCGAATTGCTTAGCGAACGTTGGAGTTATCCATCCACTTTCCTCTTTCAAACAAGGAGATATTTTTGAACTGTTGGATGTCAAGCGTTAAGCTTCCATTTCGTTACAAACTGCTAAAGAAAGAATACGTGGAATGTTAGCAAGTGCTGAGAAAATCTCAACCATGCAACGCTGGTTCTGTACAGTCGTGTACTGACTCGACCGAATTGCTTGGAGAACGTTGGAGTTATCCTTCCACTTTTCTCTTTCAAACCACGAGATATGTTTTAGCAGTTGGATGGCCTGCGTTAAGTTTCCCTGTCTTTACAAACTGCAAAAGAATGAATTCGAGGAATGTCAGCAAGTGCTGAGAAAATCTCAACCATACAACGCTGGTTCTGTATAGCCGTATACTTCCTGGACCGAATTGTTTAGATAACGTTGGAGGTATCCCTCCACTTTTCCCTGTCAAACCAAGGGATATCTTTTAGCAGTGGGATGGCCCGCGTCAAGTTTCGCTGTCTTTACAAACTACAAGAAAAAAGAATACGAGGAATGTTAGCAAGTGCTGAGAAAACCTCAACCATAGAACTCTGGTTCGGTATAGACCTGTACTGCCTGGACCGAATTGCTTAGAGAACGTTGAATTTATCCTTCCACTTTTCTGTTTCAAACAAAGAGATATTTTTGAACAGTTGGATGTCCTGCGTTAAACTTCCCTGTCTTTACAAACTGCAAAAGAAAGAATTCGAGGAATGTTAGCAAGTGCTGAGAAAATCTCTACCTTGCAACGCCGGTTCTATATTGTACTGTAATGCCTAGGCCGAATTGCTTAGAGAACGTTGGAGTTATCCTTCCACTTTTACCTTTGAAACACAGAGATATCTTTTAGCTGTTGGATTGCCTGAGTTAAGATTCCCTGTCTTTACAAACTGCCAAAGAATGAATACGAGGAATGTTAGCAAGTGCTGAGACAGTCTCATCCATACCACGGTAGTTCTGTGTATTCGCATGCTGCCTGAAACGAATTGCTTAGAGAAGGTTGGAGTTATCCTTCCACTTTTCTCTTTCAAGCCAAGGGATATCTTTTAGCAGTTGGGTGGCCAGCGTTAAGCTTCCTTTTCTTTACAAACGGCAAAAGAAAGAATACGAGGAATGTTATCAGGGGCTGAGAAGATCTTAACCATACGACGCTGGTTCTGTATACCCGTGTACTGCCTGGAACGAATTGCTTAGAGAACGTTGTAGTTTTCCTTCCACTTTTCACTTTCAAACAAAGAGGTATTTTTGAACTGTTGGATGTCCTGCGTTAAGCTTCCCTGTCTTTACAAACTGCAAAAGAAAGAATTCGAGGAATGTTAGCAAGTGCTGAGAAAATCTCAACCTTACAACGCCGGTTCTGTATTGTTCTGTAATGCCTAGACCGAATTTGTTAGAGAACGTTGGAGTTATCCTTCCACTTTTACCTTTGAAACACAGAGATAACTTTTAGCTGTTGGATTGCCTGAGTTAAGATTCCCTGTCTTTACAAACTGCCAAAGAATGAATACAAGGAATGTTAGGAAGTGCTGAGAAAATCTGAACCATACCACGCTGGTTCTGTGTATCCGCGTGCTGCCTGATACGAATTGCTTAGAGAACGTTGGAGATATCCTTCCACTTTTCTCTTTCAATCCAAGGGATATCTTTTAGCAGTTGGATGGCCTAGCGTTAAGCTTCCTTCCCTTTAAAAACGACAAAAGAAAGAATACGAGTAATGTTAGCAAGTGCTGAGAAAATCTCAAACATACAACGCTGGTCCTGTAAGATCCTGTAATGCCTGGACTGAATTGCTTAGAGAACCTTGGAGTTGTCCTTCCACTTTTCTCTTTCAAACAAAGAGCTATCTTTGAGATGTTAGATATCCTGCGTTAAGCTTCCCTCCCTATACAAACTGCAAAAGAAAGAATACGAGGAATGTTAGCAAGGGCTGAGAAAATCTCAACCATACGACGCCTGTTCTGTATACCTGTGTACTGCCTGGACCGAATTGCTTAGAGAACGTTGGAGTTTTCCTTCCACTTTTCTCTTTGAAACAAAGAGATATCTTTTAGCAGTTGGATGGCCGTCGTCAAGTTTCCCTGTCTTCACAAACTGCAAAACAAACAGTACTAGGAATGTTAGCAAGAGCTGAGAAAATCTCAACCATGCAACGCTGGTTCTGTATAGCCGTGTACTGCCTGGACCGAATTGCTTAGAGAACGTTGGAGTTATCCTTTCACTCTTCTATTTCAAGCCAAGGATACCTTTTAGCAGTTGAATAGCATCCGTCAATCTTCCTTGTCTTTACAAACGACAAAAGAAAGAATACGAGGAATGTTAGCAAGAGCTGAGAAAATCTCAACCATACAACGCTGATTCTGTATAGCAGTGTGCTGCCTGCACCGTATTGCTTAGAGAACGTTGGAGATATCGTTTCACTTTTCTCTTTCAAACCAAGAGATATCTCTTAGCAGTTGGATTGCCTGCGTTGAGCTTCCCTGTCTTTACAAACTGCAAAAGAAAGAATACGAGAAATGCTAGCAAGTGCTGAGAAAATCTCCAGCATACAACACCGGTTCTCTATACCCGTGATGCCTGGACCGAATTGCTTTAGAGAACGTTGGAGTTATCCTTCCACTTTCTCTTTGAAACAAAGAGTATCTTTTAGCTGTTGGATGACCTGCGTTAAGATTCCCTGTCTTTGCAATCTGCAAAAGAAAGAATTCGAGGAATGTTAGCAAGTGCTGAGAACATCTCAACCATACAAAGCTGGTTCTGTATTGTCTTCTAATGACTGGACCGAATTGCTTAGAGAACGTTGGAGTTACCTTCCACTTTTCTCTTTGAAACCAAAAGATATCTTTTAGCAGTTGAATTGCTTGCGGTAAGCTTCCCTGCCTTTACAAAATGCAAAAGAGAGAATACGAGGAATGTTAGCAAGAGCTGAGAAACTCTCCACCATACCACGCTGGTTCTGTATAGCCGTGTACTGCCTGGACCGAATTGATTAGCGAACGTTGGAGTTATCCTTCCACTTTCCTCTTTCAAACAAGGAGATATTTTTGAACTGTTGGATATCATGCGTTAAGCTTCCATTTCTTTACAAACTGCAAAAGAATGAATTCGAGGAATGTCAGCAAGTGCTGAGAAAACCTCAACCATACAACACTGGTTCTGTATACCCGCGTACTGCCTGGAGCGAATTGCTTAGAGAACGTTGGAGTTATCCTTCCACTTTTCTCTTTGAAACAAAGAGATATCTTTTAGCAGTTGCATGGCCGGCGTTAAGCTTCCCTTTCTTTACAAACAGCAAAAGAAAGGATACCAGGAACGTTAGCAAGTGCTGAGAAAATCTCAACCATACAACGCTGGTTCTGTATAGTCGTGTACTGACTCGACCGAATTGCTTAGAGAACGTTGGAGTTATCCTTCCACTTTTCTCTTTCAAACCAAGAGATATCTTTTAGCAGTTGGATGGCCAGCGTTAAGGTCCCTTGTCTTTAAAACGACAAAAGAAAGAATACGAGTAATGTTAGCAAGTGCTGAGAAAATCTCAAACTTACAAAGCTGGTCCTGTAAAATCCTGTAATGCCTGGACTGAATTGCTTAGAGAATCTTGGAGTTGTCCTTCCACTTTTCTCTTTGAAACCACGAGATATCTTTTGGCAGTTGGATGGCCTGAGTTAAGCTTCAATGTCTTTACAAACAGCAAAAGAAAGGATACCTGGAATGTTAGCAAGTGCTGAGAAAATCTCAACCATACAACGCTGGTTCTGTATAGTCGTGTACTGACTCCACCGAATTGCTTAGAGAACGTTGGAGTTATCCTTCCACTTTTCTCTTTCAAACCATGAGATATCTTTTAGATTTTGGATGGCTTGCGGTAAGCTTCCCTGTCTTTACAAACTGCAAAAGAAAGAATACGATGAATGTTAGCACGAGCTGAGAAAATGTCAACCATACAACGCTGGTTCTGTATAGACGTGTACTTACTGGAATGAATTGCTTAGAGAAAGTTGGAGTTATCCTTCCACTTTTCTGTTTTAAACAAAGAGATATTTTGGACTGTTAGATGTCCTGCGTTAAGCTTCCCTTTCTTCACAAACTGCAAGAAAAAAGAATACGAGGAATGTTAGCAAGTGCTGAGAAAACCTCAACCATACAACGCTGGTTCTGTATTGACGTGTACTGCCTGGACCGAATTGCTTAGAGAACGTTGAAGTTATCCTTCCACTTTTCTGTTTCAAACAAAGAGATATTTTTGAACAGTTGGATGTCCTGCGTTAAACTTCCCTGTCTTTACAAACTGCAAAAGAAATAATTCGAGGAACGTTAGCAAGTGCTGAGAAAATCTCAACCTTACAACGCCGGTTCTATATTGTCGTGTAATGCCTAGGCCGAATTGCTTAGAGAACGTTGGAGTTATCCTTCCACTTTTACCTTTGAAACACAGAGATATGTTTTAGTTGTTGGATTGCCTGAGTTAAGATTCCCTGTCTTTACAAACTGCCAAAGAATGAATACGAGGAATGGTAGCAAGTGCTGAGACAATCTCAACCATACCACGCTGCTTCTGTAAAATCCTGTAATGCGTGGACCGAACTTCTTAGAGAATCTTGGAGGTGTCCTTCCACTTTTCTCTTTGAAAGAAAGAGATATCTTTTAGCCGTTGGATGGCTTGCGTTAAGCTTTCGTGTCTTTACAAACTACAAAAGAAATAATACGATGAATGTTTGAAAGAGCTGAGAAAATCTCAACAATGCAACGCTGGTTTTGTATAGACGTGTACTGCCTGGATCGAATGGCTTAGCGAACGTTGGAGTTATCCTTCCACTTTTCTGTTTCAAACAAAGAGGTATCTTTGAACTGTGGGATGTCCTGCGTTTAGCTTCCTTGTCTTTAGAAACTGCAAAAGAAAGAATACGAGGAATCCTAGCAAGTGCTGAGAAATTCTCAACCATACAACGCTGGTTCTTTATAATCGTGTACTGCCCCGACCGAATTGCTTAGAGAACGTTGGAGTTATCGTTCCAGTTTTCTCTTTTAAACAAAGATATATCTTTTAGCTGTTGGATGTCCTGGGTTAAGCTTCCCTGTGTTTACAAACTGCAAAAGAAAGGATACCAGGAATGTTAGCAAGTGCTGAGAAAAACTCAACCATACAACGCTGGTTCTGTATAGTCGTGTACTGACTCGACCGAATTGCTTAGAGAACGTTGGAGTTATCCTTCCACTTTTCTCTTTCAAACCATGAGATATCTTTTAGATTTTGGATGGCTTGCGGTAAGCTTCCCTGTCTTTACAAACTGCAAAAGAAAGAATACGATGAATGTTAGCAAGTGCTGAGAAAATTCCATCCTTGCAGTGCTACGTTTCTCTATACTAGTGTTCTGCTAAGACTGCATTGCTTAGAAAAAGTTGGACTTCCAAAACCTGTTTTCTATTACAAAGGAAGAGATACGTCGAAGTTATTCTACCTACTGCTTTAAGCTTCATTATCTTTACATATCACAAGAGGAAGAATACACAGAACGTTACCATCTGCTACGAAAATCCCTTCGTTACACTGGTACGTTTCTCCGTGGAGAGGTGTCTGGTAAGACTGCATTGCTTACAGAACGTTGGAGTTATACTTCCACTTTCCTGTTTCAAAGAAAGAAATGTCTTTCAACTGTTTTCTCTCCTGCATTACTCAACACAGATTTTACATATTGCAAGAGAAAGAGTATAAGGAATGTGACCAACTGCTCACAAAATCCGGTACGTACAATGCTGCGGTTCTCTATAGTAGTGCTCGGGAAAGACTGCATAGCTTGAAGTAGTTTGGACTTACACTTTCACTTTTCTGTTTCAAGAAAAGACAGATATGTTAGCTGTTTTATCGCCTGCATTACTCAACAGCGATATTACGTATTGCTACAGAAACAATGCAACGAATGTTACCACCAGCTGTGAAAATCCTTTCCTTACCACGCTGTTTCTATATGTCAGTGTTCGGCTAAGAGGGCATTTCCCACACAAGTTGGAGTTACATTTCCACTTTTGTCTTCAAGGAAAGAGATATCTTTTAGCAATTCGACTTACTTCATTAAGCTTCATTACCTTTACATATCGCAAGAGAAAGACTACATGGAATGTTACCATCTGCTGAGAAAATCCCATCCTTACAATGCTATGATTCTCTATAGTAGTGTTGTGGTAAGAAAGAATTGCTTACGGAGGGTTGGAGTTACACTTCCACTTCTGTGTTTCAAAGAAAGAGATATCTTTCAACTGTTTTATCTCCTCCATTGATCTTCACAATCTTTACATATTGCTGTAGAAACAAGAAAAGGAATGTTACCAAGTCCAGAGGAATTGTCATCCTTACATTGCAAGGTTTCTGTATACCACTTTTCAGCTAAGACTGCAGTACTCAAAGAAGTTTGGAGTTACACTTCCACTTTCATGTTGCAAAGAACGAGATATCTTGTAGTTATTCTACCTACTGCATCAATCTCCCCTGTCTTTACTTATTGCCAGAGAAACAATGCCAGGAACGATACCACCTGCTGACAAAATATCATTCTTACAATGCTGTTTCTATATCCCAGTGTTCTGCTAGGACGGCATTCCCCACGGAAGTTTGGAATGTCCCTTCCACTCTTCTCTTTCAAAGAAAGAGATATGTGTTACCTATTTGCCTACTTCATGAAGTTTCACTGTCTTTACATATTGCAAGAGACAAAATACAAAGAATGTCACTATCTGCTAAGAAAATCCCTTCCTTACACTGGTATGCTTGTCTATAGTAGTGTTCTGGTAAGACTACATTGCTTACAGACGGTTGGAGTCACACTTCCACTTCCCTGTTTCAGAGAAAGAGATATCTTTCAACTGTTTTCTCTCCTGCTTCACTCAACACAGATTTTACGTATTGCAAGAGAAAGAATGTAAGGAATCTGACCAACTGCTGGGAAAATCCCATTCATACAATGCTATGCTTCTCTATATTAGTGTTCTGGAAAGACTGCATGGCTTAGAGAAGTTTGAACTTATGCTTTCACTTTTGTCTTTCAAAGAAAGATATATGTTAGTTGTTTTATCGCCTGCGTTACTCAACAGCGATTTTACGTATTGCTACAGAAACAA